>NC_061866.1:30562347-30610360 GCF_907164915.1 Impatiens glandulifera
AGGATCGATGAATGTTCTACACCAAACTGAGGATTCTCACACCCGACCGGGGATCCCCGCATTCGACCGAGAGCCTTTGGCACTTAGACCGAGGACTCTCACACCTAAGACCGAAGACTCATACACCTAAGAACGATGACTCCCGCACCCAACCGAGAGTCTCAATCACTCAACCGAGAGTTCTCACACCTCAATTGAGAGATCTCGACCCTGGAGCGAGGGGTTTTAGCACGGGACCGATGAAATTCGCACCTAGGACCGAGAACACTAGTCCTAGGGACTATTTGGTTCCACTTTTAATTTTCGAAATTATTTTTATAATAATGGAAACCCAAATCATTTTCTAAAAATCTAAAAAATTAGAAAATGATTTCAAAATATTTTTAAAATATTTTCTCAATTTGTTTTTTGATAAGAGCTTTTTTGAGATTTATTTTTAAATCTTAATGCCTTCAACTAATAATCTTTAAGTACATTCATCATCAATCATTGTCATTAGCTACATGTACCAGCATTTAAATATTGTTGTTATAATTTAAATTGCTGAAATAACAAATTAAGGCTCATTATTGGGGCAATTGCAATTTGGGATATTTTCTTTTGAACTTCACAATTTTGGACTTCTCATTAAAACCAATTGTAATTTGGGACCTCTTCTTTTGAACATGGGGCTCTTTATTGGGTCAAATTGCAATTTGGGACATTTTCTTTTGAATCTCAAATTTAGGACTTTGGATTGTCAGATTTGTACAAAATGTAGTTTCGCCCTAACAAACATGAACGTTCGTAAAAAAAAATGTATTGTGTGGCCTTTATGATAAAAAAAATTTAACAATTACATTTACTTTTAAATATTACCTTTTTTTAATAAATGTCAATTCATTAAAAATAAAAAATGAATTAGAAACCCTACATCCATCCCAACCTAAATTAAACTCCATCCCTTGCACCCTAGTTTGACTCCCTTACCATTCACCTCACGACACTCGACTACCCTCATCCTACCTTGACTCTCCTCCTCTTCACATCACGATAAATGAAGTTGAGTCGGGTTTAGAGCACTTAGAATTATATGTCACTATTAAATTTTTAATTATAAAGGCCACATAATACATTTTTTAACAAACATCCATATTTGTTAGGCAAAACCCCATTTTGTATAAACTTGACAATGCGGAGTTCCAAATTGTGAGGCTCAAAAGAAGATGTCCCAAATTACAATTGGCCCCAATAAGCAGCCTTAACTTTTGAGGTTCGAAAGAAGAGGTCCCAAATTGCAATTGACCTCCAATAAGAAGCATCAAATTGTGAGGTTCAAAAGAAGAGGTCCCAAATTGTAATTAGCCCCCAATAAGAAGCCCCAATTTATTATTTCTTCCAATTTTAAATACACGAAAACTTATGCATGTCTATGATCGGAAAAATAATTTGTTAAATAAAACGTTATACAATCAATTTTTCAAAAACCAAGATTTTTTAAAGTAGAAACCGTTTTTAACGGGTATGAAGGATATATATCGTGAAAGGCTTTTTACGAGTATCACAAAATTACGAACCAAAAAGAAACTCTAGTCAAAAATATGTTTGTAAACGTATAAATTTATTGATTGTCAAAATTAATTGACGACTCTTATCATATAAATAATCTTTAAATTAATTATATTTTAATTAATTTAAATACAAATTCCTTAAATCAAATTATAATTTTATTATTTTAATAGTAATAGTACACCCCTCCACTATCGGTGAATGATACTCTTTTATGATTCAAACTAGTTTATGGTAATAATATATACTCTACATCCTTTGTCGACACATTTTCTCTATCTAACTCTCTTTGTAAATACCAACAAGAGAGACACATGTGTAACAAACTAAGCGAATATTTTGTATAATAACTCATATGTTTTCAAACTTAGAATCACAAGGAGATGTTCATTCTCTAGGATTCATTTTACATGCACATGCATTGTATTGTACTTACGTTACAACTACAAGCCATCATCTCTTTCTCTTCGCTATAGTCCACGACTACAAACAGTCGATACGGCCCCAAGGAAACAAGATTAAAAAACCGGGCACTTTATCCGTCACAAAATGGCTGAGGAAACAACGACACCTGAAACGGTCTCCACGACCGAATTATGCATTCTTCCTCGATTTCTTACCCAACCTATCCTAGTTATGTTCACCCCTATTAATCATAATCCTACTAGGCCTCGAACTCAAGGGGAAGTCTCCTACTATGAGGACTCTAAAGAAGATTTCGACCAGACCACACAGGCACAACATGAGACTCACGAGGATGAACCCAACTCCTTAGGACCACACGGGAAACCCATTTTGGCAGTTGAACAAACGACCTCCACTAAATATGAATGCCAAATGGCTCAAGTTCAAGCCATCTAGGCTGAAATGTAAGCCCAACTAAACAAGATGGCTAAGGGAAAGAGCATTGATGAACATTATGATTAGAAGGACGTCATGAAAATGATCGAAAAAAGTAGTCATTCCACTAGTATCAAATTAATTGCCATATCCAAATACATTAGTAAAAAAATCTATATATTCGTCTTCTTTAAGATGTACATATCCGCAATAACCCCGTTGCGACTCGGAGAGCCAATTGTGCTCCACTTATTTCTCCAATACATTGATGATGCCGCTCTACGTTGGTATCACCAGCAAAAGCTAGCATATTTGCAAACCATTGAGGAACTGGCTTCAATGTTTATAGAATGTTTTTCCATGCACCTTAATTTGAAACGACCAAAGAAAAGGCTTAAAAACATTAAGTAAGGGGACAATGAAAAATTCTTAGTCTTCATAGAAAGGTGGAATGTTGTTGCTAAAAAAATGATTCTTTCCCGAGTGAACAACGGTAAATTTAAAGTATTCTAAAAAGTGTTAACGATCGATATTCAGTAGGATTCGCCGTCAAAACCTTCCAGAACATGAAAAAGCTGTTAAAAATGGACAATAATCTCGATGATGCAATCAAGAAAGAGCGAAAGGAGGGGAAAACAATTAAAGCTTATCAACCTCCAAGTCGCTTCCTTAATAAGGAAAAGACGGGAAGTGCATCAAGTGACAACTGCCTAGTAGGAACTTCCTCCTCCAAAGACGAACCTTAACAAGCCTCCACATGCTAAAATATGTACACCAACTCTTACCAAACCTATACAAATGGACAGACCATGTTAAAGCCCTCTACATTTGTATACAAATGGAAGGGAAGACCATCACAATGGTCTTAATAGACAATGAATCATATCTCAATATATGTCCTTGGAGGACTCTCAAGAGAATAGGCATATCCAAAGATAAGGTTTTACCATCCGACTTATGTGTCAGAGGTTTTGATAGCTCACGACGAGAAATAATGGGTTGCCTCAAATGCACCATCCAAGTGTGACATACCCTTTCAAGTTGACTTTTGTGTCATCAACATGTAGCCCTCTGTTGGAAAAAATTAAAATCAAAGTAAAGAAAAGAGTTAATTAAGTGAGAAAAAATTAACTTAGAAATAAACAAAAGCTATGAAACATTAAACAATGAAATCTTGATGATGTTTAGAACGGAATTTTGATGATGTTTAGTTGTGAATAAAGCTTGATGTTTAAACATAATAAAGATAAGTTGTCTATTTGTTTTTGTGTAGGTGTATTAGACTATGCTAACTTAGACATGGTCTAAGTAGGCTAATTAGACGTAGTTAGACGTGATAGTCTAACTCCATTAGACTTAGTCTAATGGGAGGCGAAGTTAGACGTGGTAGTCTAACTCCATTAGACTTGGTCTAATGGGATGCGAAGTTAGACGTGGTAGTCTAACTCCATTAGACTTGGTCTAATGGGATGCGAAGTTAGACGTGGTAGTCTAACTCTATTAGACTTGGTCTAATGGGATGCGAAGTTAGACGTGGTAGTCTAACTCCATTAGACTTAGTCTAATGGGATGAGAAGTTAGACGTGGTAGTCTAACTCCATTAGACTTGGTCTAATGGGATGCGTAGTTAAACGAGGACGTCTAACTCCGTTAGACTTGGCCTAATGGAACGCACAGTTAGACGAGGACGTCTAACTCTATTAAACTTGGTATAATGGGATGCGTAGTTAGATGAGGACGTCTAACTCTATTAGACTTGGTCTAAAGGGACGCGCAGTTAGACGAGGACGTCTAACTCCGTTAGACTTGGTTTAATGGGACGCGTAGTTAGACGAGGATGTCTAACTCCATTAGACTTGGTCTAATGGGACGCGTAGTTAGACGAAGATGTCTAACTCCATTAGACTTAGTCACATGGGATGCGCAGTTAGATGAGGACGTCTAACTCCCTTAAACTTGGTCTAATGGAGCACGTCTAATGCCTTGCTTCAGTAGCCGTCTAGAGAAAACATATGTCTAACCACGATCAACTAGTTGTCTGCTACTCCTGCTCCACTTAGTTCTGTGCAGTTTGACAAGACAACTAATTGTATCAAATGAACGAACACCACATACACAAATGTCCTTCCAACGGTTTGTCTAGTACAAGACAATTCAGAAGGATATTCGGCGCACTACCAGTTCGGTACGGCCACGATCCATTTGCTCAGAGTCTGCTGATTTTTGGTACTATGGGAGGCTACCAATCTTACCTTGCCAGTTTACTGAATTCACAAGTTTACTCTTGCTCTTATTGATCTCTATCATCATTCAAGCTCAAGAGAGAAAATCAATTACTGTCTAGATGTGAGAATATTGTTGAGAATATTATAAGTTGAATAGAGGTTGTTCTGTTCAACAAAGAGTTAGCTAGCTCAGTAAGTTGTATTTGATTCAAAGTATTTAGTGGATATCCTTCCGATTGTGGAAGAAGGGGTGATGTAGGAGGGTTTTCTCTGAACATCCATAAATAACTCCTTGTGTTCTTTACTTTATGCTATTCATCTTCTATCGGTTCAAAGCTTCAAATCCGACGAACACTTCCGCACTTGAAACCGTTTCAAGTGTTCGAAGGATTTATGAAGAATAGAAACAGATATTAATCCCTCACAAGATTACTATCGAATCGTTTATCATAAGTTGATATCAATAGTCAGATCCTAGTATCTATTGTTAGTACCGATCCTAACATCCTACTATAATCTTATTCTAGGAAGACCATTGCTGCACTAAGATAAGACTCTGGCCTCTATGCTCCATCAAAAATTGAGATTTATAGCCAACGACCAAGTCATCATGGTCAATGGTGAAACAAACATTGTTGCTGTAATTGGGTCCACTCACATCGATGCCCTAAAGGTTGAATTAAGCAAATTCGAGATATGTCAAATCTTCTGAAAAGGTAAAGACTTCTATATTGATCCTAACTTTAGTACATTTAACAACCCCTCCATTAAAATGATGTGCAAATTGAGATATTTCCCTAACATGGGCTTAGGTCCCAATTCTAACGGCATACCTTCATTCCCCCGATCATTCTACGATCTAGACTATTTTGGTTTAGGATATATCTCTACAGGATTTGAAGAAAAGCGGAAAAAGAAAATATCCAAACAGGGCATACTCATTACTCCAACCTTGAATGGGCAGTTCATCCATGAAGGACAAAGTACATTATTCTTCAACTTCCCTAAACCCTTTATCAACCCAGAGTTGTAGAGATGTTTTCCAAGTCTCAAAATCTTTTTAGACTGTTATTATCATCCTAACCCTTCTATTTGCGTGATTAGGAAAAGAATGGACTATTGACACGATGCCCTCAAAATCTTGTCTTGGGATCCCACAACCGCTGATCTAGTTCAAGAAACTAGCTCGTCTAGTCTACATAAAACCCATGCCCCTTTTTCCTTCGATACTTTAATCGATGAAAACAAAATTCTTCATCCCCTCACGTGTAGAGAGGTGTTAAATAATGTACATTGTTAGGAACTTGAGAAAAATGGTCTTGTTAGATAATCTTTTCCTACATGTAATTACTCATCGATGTAACACAAGAAGATAATTTTGAGTGTATGATTAAAAACGATCTTTCCTTTTACTCTGATATGAACTTCGAAACAAAACACTTCTTAAAAAATGAGGAAAAAGTTGTCTCTTCTACTAAAAAGACAATTGAAATCAATTTAAACACGACTGACAATCCTCAGATCGTATTAATTGACCAATGTTTAAACTCGAAAGAGCGTCTTGAATTAGTCGAGCTGTTAAAATCCAACAAAAACGTTTTTGCTTGATCATACAAAGACATGCCAAACATCTATCTAAAGATCACACGACATTATATTCCCCTTTATCTAAACTCTAAGCCAATAAAACAAAAGTTTAGACAGATGAAGGATGATGCTGTGACTAAGATAAAGGAAGAAATCCAAAAGCAACTCGAATCCTATAAATTTCTCGAGGTAGTGGATTATCCTACTTGGATAGTCAATGTAGTTCCCGTTTTGAAGAAAGACGGGAAAATAGGTGTGCGTGGAATATCGGGATCAGAATAAGGCCAACCTTAAAAGATCATTTCCCATTACATCACATCGAAATACTAGTTGATCATGCTTTCGTCCATGAATTTTTATTATTCATGGATAGATTTTTAGGATACAACAAAATCTTGATGGACCCGTAAGACAAGAAAAACACCATGTTTATAACAGAAGTATGTGCCTTTTGTTATCGCGTCATACCTTTTGGTCTTAAGAACACGGAATCAATCTATCAAAGGGTAGCCACCATGATCCTTCATGGTATGATCCATAAAGAAGTTTAAGTCTATGTCGACGACATGTTCTTCAAGTCTATGGATCGACATAGAGATGACAAAAACCTTGAAAAATTCCTTAGGATTATGAAATATCAGTTACGACTCAATCCGGAAAAATGTACATTCAGAGTCATAGTTGGTAAAATGGTAGACTTCTTAATCACTCAAAGAGGAATCAAAGTTGATCCCTCTAATATAGAAGCAATAACGGCTATGCCGGTACCTCGAAACAAAAAAGAGGTCCGAGGAGTTCTTGGAAAAATCCAATACATCAGCTGATTCATCGATCCGTTGTTTAAGCTTCTAAAGAAAGTCCAAAAACTTGTATGTGATGAAAATTATCAACAAGTGTTTGATGAAATATAAGCTTATTTAAAATCCTCTCCCATACTCATGTTGTCCAAACCCGACATCCCTCTCATTTATACCTTACTATAATAAAAAATCAGCCATGGGAAGCCTATTGGCTTAAGAAAACGAGGACAAACATGAAACGACTGTTTACTACATCAGTAAAAGGATGACTGAATGTGAACTCAATTATACTCCAATCGAGAAAATATATTGGGCATTAACATGGGTCACCAAAAGGTTGAGACACTATATGCAAGTCGATCCTATCAAGTTGGTATCAAGATTGGATCCAATCCATTTCATATTCAACAAACTCTTCTATCACTTAGGCTACCCAAATGGATGATGATGATATTCGAATATGACATACTGAATTCTATCAAATGAAGCGTTGTTATATAGACATTCTAACTAACCAACCCATCATTGTTGAGTTAGAAGATGAACTCGAATTCCCCGATGACAGAATTATGAGTATCACATGGGACACATAGAAATTAATGTTTGATGGAACTTCGAGAAAGTAGAGTTACAGAATTGGAATTCTGTTAGTTGACCCAAAAGGAGCGTACAACCCAATATCCATAAAAATCGTATACCTCGTTACCAATAACGAGGCTGAATATGAGGCGTGTCTTTCGGGTCTCAAATTGGTATACAAAAAAGGGGAAACCAAGGTAGAAGTAATCAACGACTCTAGTTTCTCCAGACGTGCATAAAATACGGAGAATATCCATCCCATTTCTAAGTAAAGAAGCAACAGGCGTTGTGCTAATATTCCACAAATTACGTTTGGATTGTCAACAAAGTATACCGACGATCTTTCGACGGTCAAAACATGCTTTGTATAAATGATCCGGAATCCAAAAGGATAACGAAATAAGTACATGCATGGACATGTGACCCACACATTAATACTCCATTTAGGATATTATTGGCAAAACTTAGAGCGAAATGTGTGACTTATGTAAAGAGCTGCTATTAGTGCCAAATCTATGCTAACTTAAAACATACTACGTCATCGCTTCTTTACAACATGACGTCCCTTTGGCCATTTTCTACATTGAACATTAGTGTCATTGGGGAAATATATCCCCATGCTTCTAATGGATATAGGTTCATACTCGTTGTCATAGACTACTTCACCAAATATGTTGAAGTAACTTTCTACAAAGTCATGAAATCATCTAAAGTGGAAAATTTCATTTGCACTAGCATCATCGCTAGATATAGATTCCCTCACGCTTTGATTTCAGACAATGACTGACACTTTCAAGGAAATAAGTGTTGTAGTTGTGCAATGAGTTAAAATCGAGCATCATAGTCATCGCCCCAAACTAATGGTGTGGTCAAAGAGGAGAACAAAAATGTGATTAGAATCATTAAAAAGATGACCAACACGTATAAGGACTAACATGAGAAACTACCATACGCCTTATGGGGATATCGTACAACCGATCGAGCATCGACGGACAAAATCCTTACTCACTAGTTTACGAAATGGACAATGTACAACTTAAATCAAAATTGAGATCCCAACTTTAATAACACTCTTAAAAATCCATCTTATTGAAGAAGACTAACTTAAATCTTGATATAATTAATTGACATTGATGGAGGACAACAAGTTAAATGCTCTGTGCTAAACTCAATCCTACCAAAAACGAATGTCAAACACCTTCAATAGAAAGGTGAAACCGAGAAACCTCAAAGAAAGTTATTTGGTCTCAAGTGAACTTGGGAACTCCTAGACCTCAAGGACAAATATCGTCCCTAATGGGAAGGACCCTTACTAATAAAGAAAATACTCTCTAGATGAGTCGTTTCCTATTTACTATAGAAGGCGAAGAATTCATTTCCCAGAGCAATCTCGACACACTTAAAAGATATTTTGTATATATCAATGGTAACGGTTTTGAGCTCAACCTTAAAGGAAGCTTATCTCAACAAAGTTCAATCATAAGTTTTGTAAAAATTGAACCATGGACCAAATGACTAGTATCTGAACTACGATAGACATGATTTTTCTCAGTATAAAAATAACGTGAGAGAGAAGATACGTAGGCAACCTACATTTTTTGGGCCGTTCTTAAAAAAATAAAAATCCCCAATAATTTCCTCAAAAGGAAAAAAAGAGAGAAAATCTTTGAGAAAAGAAGAAAATCTTGATCCCCACTATGAACTAGCATGACATATTTTAGGAAACAAGTAGGGGCAAATAAAGAGCATCACTTCCAACGAAAGTGATATTCTTAGAAACAAAACTCGAGGATTTCATAATGAATCTAATTTAAAGGATATCAGTCATTAGTTTTTTTTGTCGTAAATGATTATTCAAAGAGTAACCTTCAAAGAAGGTTTTGAAAAAAAAAACCCACACAAAAGTAAGGCCGAGAGCCAGAAATCGAGAAAGAACACCTCATCACTCCTTTATCAGAGAAAATAGAGGTTTAGAACTCGACGCGTTAGGAAGAACAAAAAACCAGGAAATAAAATGTGAAAAATAGAAAATGGAATAAACCCCAAAAACCTTTACAAAAAGACGAAAAATGTTTATGTGTTGGTTGAGGTATTGAAATCACCATTTGTGCTCACTCAGACTCTTTTCTTGATTGCTACGGTAAGAGCATAATGTATCGATTCTACAATATACACCCTAGAAACCAAAAAACGACTCAAAGATGTTGAGGTATTGAAATCATCATTCGTTGCTCACTCAGACTCTAGTCTTTATTTCAACGGCAAGAGCAATGATGTATCGATTGTACCAAATATACCTAGAGCCAACAAAAAAATAAATCATATATGGAAAATGAAAACCTAGTGTAGAAAGTTGATAGACCTCTCTTAAAAGATATTTCAAGATGAGTGAACTTTTACAGAAATGTGGTTAAAAGCCAAGCAAACAAAAATAGTTGTATCCCCTATCAAAATATTGGAGTATTGACCATCTTCTTTGAGAGTTATGATTTTGGATAATCGTTTATACACGAGATCGAATTTATAGACAATATCTTGAAAATATGGGAAAAAGAAATCTAATTCCTTTACAAGAATCACAAAGGATAGGAAAGATGTTCAAAGCCCAATCCTGAATGTGTTTCGAATCTAAAACGTTATGATTTATTAAAAAGATCAAGGTACATATCAATCTCAATAAAAAAACAAAAAAATGAGACAATGATAAGAACTGGGAAATAAAAAGTGTCCCTTTATCCAAAACCATAAGTTACTTGTTCATAAATAAAGTTTGAAACTGTCGACTAACAAATTTCAACTAGTTGTGAAGGTCATTTTGGGAAAAGAAAGGGAAAAAGATTATGTTGAAATATTCTCTTAAAAGGCAAAAAACGTCAAGCTCGTTACTACATAAGCTAAATAAGCCATCGAGTTTGCCAATCTCTATTTGTGGATAGGCCCAAAGCCTTATCTATCGATAAGTATCGCGATCATTCGTACATGATCCGCCAAAACTCTATCTGTTGTTATGTCCCAAATCTTATCGACCGATAAGTACCACGATCATTCGTACATGATTCGTAAAAACCCTATTTATTAATAAGTCTAAAACATTATTTATCGATATGTACCGCGATCATTCGTACAAGATCTGTCAAAACCCTATCTATCGATAGGTCCAAAACCTTATATGTCGATAAGTACCACGATCATTCGTACATGATTCTCTAATACCCTATCTGTTGATAGGTCCAAAACCTTATATGTCGATAAGTACCGCAATCATTCGTACATGATCCATCAAAATCATATCTATCAATAGGTCCAAAACTTTGTTTATCGATAAGTATCTCAATCATTCGTACATGATCCGTAAAATCACTATCTATCAATCGGTCAAAAACCTTATAATGTACCGCGGCCATTCATACATGATTCACCAAAACTCTATATGTCGATAGGTCCAAAACCTTATATGTCGATAAGTACCGCGATCATTCGTACATGATCCACCAAAACTCTATCTATCAATAGATCCAAAACCTTATATGTCGATAAGTACCGTGATAATTCGCCAAAACCTTATCTATCGATAGGTCCAAAACCTTATATGTCGATAAGTACCACGATTATTCGTACATGATTTTGCCAAAACCCTATCTATCGATATCTTCAAAAACCTTATATGTCGATAAGTATCGCGATCATTTGTACATCATCCGCCAAACCTTATTTGTAAATAAGTTTAAAACCTTATCTATCCATGAGTATCGCGATCATTTGTACATGATCCACAAAAGTCTATATCCCAATAGTTATCCAAAAACCTATCTCTCGATTGATATCTAAACCCTATTTGGACAATAGGTGTCCGAGATCATACATATATGATCTACCAAAACCATATCTCTTGATAGGTATCCAAAACCCTATCTTTTGATAGGTACAAAACCCTATTATGACAATATGTATCAGAGATCATTTGTATATGATCCACAAAAACCCTATCTTTCGATAGGTACAAAACCTTATATCTCAATATGTATCAATGAAAATTCGTACATGATTCACAAAAACTCTATATTTTGATAGGTAAAACACCCTATTTTGACAATAAGTATTAGAGATCATTCGTACATGATCTACAAAAACCATATCCCTCAATATATATCATAACACTATCTCTCGATATGTATCAAAATCCTATTATGACAATTGATATTATAGATAATTTGTACATGATCTACAAAACCCTATCAATCGATAGATATTAAAACTCTATCTCTTAATAGGTATCAGAACTCTATCTCTCGATAGGTATCAAAATCTTGTCTCTCAATAGGTATTAGAACCCTATCTATCAATAAGTATTAAACCCTCATATCTTGATAGGTATCAAAACCCTATCTCTTGATAGGTTTTAGAACCCTATCTCTCGAAGGTATCAAAATCCTATATCTTAATAAGTATAAGAAACCCTATTTCTCAATAGGTACTTCTTCCAATTCACAACAAAGATAAACCTATCTGTTAATAGTACCACAACCATTTATATATGATCGTTCCGACATGTTACTTGTTAGTAACTTTCGTGAAAAGTTTTTCAACTTTCAAGAAGGTCTGTCGGTTGATATTACCGTGATCATTTATATGATCTCTCCATACATTACTTGCTAGTAACTTTTATGACATGTTTTTTAACTTTTACAAAGATCTATTTATTGATAGTACCGCGATCATTTGTATATGGTCTCTCCATACGTTACTTATTAGTAATTTCCGTGACAAGTTCTCCAACATTCACAAAAGTCTATATGTTAATAGTACCGCGATCATTTATATATGATATCGTCATTCGTTACTTGTTAGTAAGTTTCGTGACAAGTTCTTCAACTTTCATGAAAACCTATACGTTGATAGTACCGCGACTATTTATATATGTTCCCGTCAATATCTTACTTGTTAGTAACTTCCGCGACAAGTTTATTAAACTTCCACGACAATTTTTTTTATCAACATTCATAAAATAAACCTTATTGGTCAATATGTATTTGTGATCATTCATATATGATCACTAAAGATGTTACTTATCAATAACTCATCGTGAGCAAGTTATTCAACTTCTCACAAAAATCTATTCATTAAAGATAGTACTACGATCATTCACACACGATCATCTTTATACGTTACTTTTCAATAACTCCTTACGAGCAAGTTCATTAACTCTCACGAAAACTCATTTGTTGATAGTCCCACGATGATTTATATATGATCATCCAAAATATTACCCACATGAAAAATTTATTAAACTTTCATGTCCCATTTATGTCACACCTACTAACATTAACTTTAGTCATTTGTATATAACTATCACAACCTACATTTAACCAAATACTATAGGCAAATAGTTTAAAAAATGTATCTAACATAAAAAATCTATCAATATTCACGTATAATAAAAGTTGATTTTTTAATAAATACCCGTGATCATCTCTGTAACATCATCCCATAGATTTTACGGATACTTGGTTAAGTTTTGTAAACAAGATTCAAGAAAACATCCTTGTTAGGATAATCACCAAGGAAAGATCATTAATCAATGTATGGAAAACCTCGACAAATGCTACACACAACAATACAAGGTCACTCCAACATCAACTCACTTCAGGTTCTATCTTTTTATCACCTTCATTGATATAAATTGGATGGGAAAAAACTGTGTTAGATGTCATGCTCGAATTCACATTTTCAAAAAAACAGTTTGTTCTAATCAAACTCGATTCGAGAGGGGAACTTTGTAAATTTCTTGATTAGATATTGCAACATAAAATTAGGGTAGAGAGATTGAAATCCAGATTTACCTACTAGGCTTTTGTTCTGTTATTTATATTATACTAAAATCTTACAACAACCCCTATATTTTATTACTACATTCAAAATGAATATAAACTAATTATTTATTATTATTATTTACACTAGCATAGATCTCCCGTAAATGCACGGGTAAGGATATAACAAAAAAAATATTATTTATATATAATGTTTTTGTTTTCTTTTGTAAATGTGACAGATATACTTTGTCTCCTACTTTGAATTTTCTATTTAGTTTTTTTATATATATAGTTTCGTTTGTAAAAACAAATATTGCATGTAGATTGTAACCATCCATAACTTTTTCATGAAAAAATATAAAATGACAATTGAGTACATGAGATTACAAATAAAAAAAATCTTATAAATTCACATATAGAAAATTATCTATATTAATATAATATATCAATGGTGGTTATATTTAATAGTTTAAAAAAAAATTAATCCAATACAATAAAAATGGTTTTCACCTTAATTAAATTTTATAATATAAAAAATGACACATTTAAGTTTATTTTTTTTAACTTACAACTTTACACATGATTTATACAAAATTAATAACCATTTCAATTTTATTCCATAAATTTTACCAAATATATAAGTTTAAGAAATTTTAATATTGTGTGTATGTTGTTCTTTTATTGTTATATTTTTTTAATATTTTGTGAAGTTATATAATCTCACATTTTTGTTATAAATTTTCTTTTATAATTTTGTTTTTGAGATTAAGACAACTAAAATAAAATCTTGGAAATATGGTTATTTTTGTTCAATATTTTAGTTTTATTGATTTAATTTTATTATTTTTATTATTTTTAACGTGAATTATCACAATATCATCTCAAATTGGCGAAAATAATTGTTTTTTAATCTTGTGCATAATTGTTTCAGCTTCCACTATATCATCTCAAAAAATCTATAAACAATTTATTATATTTAAAATTTTCATTTAAAAACAACTAATATTTCACCAAAATAAACTTTGACTTACTAATATTCAGATTTCACTTTAAGCATTCTTTAATTAATCTCTCATTATAACCTCCATTCGATGAGTTACTTGTAGTGATCTTACCCTAACATTTAACCTTCTCTGTCACCGGATCACCGCAAATTCACACATGCATTTACGTAGGGATTCAAATATGTCATCTTACTCTTACTTTTAGCCTTCCCCATCAACCAGTTTAATGTCTATTAAATTTTCATTTATTAAATTTAACGTTTTCTCTTACGTTTTTCTTTTATTTATGTCTAATTTATCATTTATTAAATTGAATATTTTTTCTCTTATTTATGTTTAATGTACGTTAATTTATCATTTAATATCATAAGAATTTTATGAGAAATATAGTAAGCACGGTGATATTTTTATATATAAATATTTATAATTTATATATATCTTAAAATGTTGGAAGTGTACAACACACTCCACAATGTAATTTCTCTTTTCTAATTTATTTTTCTTAATTATTTTATCTCTCCTAATTTATATATATATATATATATATATATATATATATATATAAATATATATAAATTTCTTTCCTAATATATATATATTTTTCCCATTATTTAATTATTAAGTATTTAATTATTATATTTTCTACCATAATTATTCATTATATAGTATTATTATATATATTATAAATATTTATATATAAAAATATCACCGTGTTAATTTCTCTTTCCTAATTTATTTATTTTAATTATTTTCTCTCTCCTAATATATATATATATATATATAAATTTCTTTCATAATATATATTTCTTTCCCTTAATTTAATTATTATGTATTTTTTTCTCTCTCCTATCATAACTATATACTAATTTATATTTCATATCAGAATTATTAATTATATAGTATTATTATATATATTATAAATATTTATGTATAAAAATATCACCGTGCTTACCATATTTATCATAAAATTCTTATGGTATTAAATGATAAATTAACTGTCATTAAACATAAATAAGAGAAAAACTCGTAAGAGAAAACGCAAAATTTAATAAATGAAAATTTAATGGGCATTAAACATAAATAAGAGAAAAACAATACAAATCTTTGTAAACTTTTCTTTCTTTCACATACTCCTTCCTTCACTTTTCCGTTTTTGAGAAAACCAATACAAAATTTTGTAAACTTTAATTTCTCTCATATATTCCTTTTTTACTTTTTCGTCTCTCGCATATTCATTATTTTTACTTTTCTGCTAGGATTTTGGACGGGCGAGACACTATACTGCACTAGATGAGTGATCTTCGATCCGCAGACGCTGAGTGACAGCTTCAACGTTGACTATTTCTAACTGAAGCGGATGAATTTCAAAGGTAATTTCACTCCCTCTTTCAATATGTGGTAAACTTTCTATTCCTTCTCTTTTTCGAAAAAAACAACATATACCTTACGAATCCTAAACATTTTATCTCTTACGAATAAAGGAGATGCACTGTTAACTGAAGGATGGTCTCCTTGGCCTTTTGTGTTAAATTCAACCTCTTGCCGATTTCGAGCTGAAGGTGATGGATTTTGAAGGCAATTTCACTCCCTCTTTAGATCACGTGGTAACTCTCAATAGCGACATCCAAAACTTATATAATAATATGAAAAGTTTACTCAAAGTATGAACATGATATATTAGAAAACTAACATGTGTTTCGTTTAAGAGCTTATTTCTTGAATCATAGTTTCTCATTATGGTTCAAACTGTTCAGAGTAGTTTCTTAGTTAGAATTTCTTACAATTTATTTCCAATTTAATATAACTTTAAATAATTTTGTCATTATTCTTGATCTATATTATATAAACTTTGATTTATATTCCAAAGTATCATGTAATGACAAAAGTTCTTCAATTCATCTCTCCCAAATAATTAAAATAAATATTTATAGCTGCACTTTATTTTGTAACTTTTAGACTTACAAATAGTACTTTAATAATAAATAAGAAAAATAAATAATTAGTATGCTTATCATATTTTTCATAAAATTTTTATAGTTTATATATATCTTAATTTAAAATGTTGGAGGTGTACAACATGCTCTCCACAATCATTCAGTATTAATAATTATGATAGGAAATATAAATTAGTAATTAATTATGATAGGAGTGAGAAAAAATACTTAATAATTAAATTAAGGGAAAGAAATATATATATTATGAAAGAAATTTATATATATATATATATATATATATATATATATATATATATATATATATATATTAGGAGAGAGAAAATAATTAAGATAAATAAATTAAGAAAGAAAAATTACTAGATGATTATAGAGAGAATGTGTTGTACACCTCCAACATTTTAAATTAAGCATAATTAGATATATATAAATCATAAGAATTTTATGAGAAATATGGTAAGCACGATAATACTAATTATTTATTTTTCTTATTTATTATTAAAGGACTATTTGTAAGTCTAACGATTACAAAATAAAGTGCAGCTATAAATATTTATTTTAATTATTTGGGAGAGATGATCAATTGAATAACTTTTGTCATTACATTATACTTTGGATTATAAATCAAAGTTTCACATAATATAGATCAAGAATAATGACACTTATTTAAAGTTATATTAAATTGAAATAAATTGTAAGAAATTCTAAATAAGAAACTACTCTGAACAGTTTGAACCACAATGAGAAACTATGATTCAAGAAATAAGCTCTCAAACAAAACAAATGTTAGTTTTCTAATATATCATGTTCATACTTTGAGTAAAACTTTTCATATTATTATATAAGTTTTGGATGTCGCTATTGAGAGTTACCACGTGGTCTAAAGAGGGAGTGAAATTGCCTTCGAAATCCATACCTTTAGCTCGAAATCGGCAATGGTTATGTCAGAGGTTGGATTTAACACAAAAGGCCAAAGAGACCATCCTTTAGTTAACACTGCATCCCCTTTAACCGTAAGGGATAAAAAGTTTATGATTCGTAAGGTATATGCTGTTTTTTTCGAAAAAGAGAAGGAATAGAAAGTTTACCACGGGTCGAAAGAGGTAGTGAAATTACCTTTGAAATTTATTCGCTTCAGTTAGAATCGTCAACATTGAAGCTGTCACTCAGCGTCTGCGGATCGAAGATCACTCATCTAATGCAGGATAGTATCTCGTCCATCCAAAATCCTAGTAGAAAAGTAAAAGAATGAATATGTGAGAGACAGAAAAGTAAAAAAAAGGAATATGTGAGAGAAATTAAAGTTTACAAAGATTTGTATTGGTTTTCTCAAAAACGGAAAAGTGAAGGAAGAATATGTGAGAGAAAGAAATGTTTACAAAGATTTGTATTGTTTTTCTGTTATTTATGTTTAATGCCCATTAAATTTTCATTTATTAAATTTAACGTTTTCTCTTACATTTTTCTCTTATTTATGTCTAATTTATCATTTATTAAATTGAATATTTTTCTCTTATTTATGTTTAATGCCCGTTAATTTATCATTTAATACCATAAGAATTTTATGAGAAATATGGTAAGCACGGTGATATTTTTATATATAAATATTTATAATATATATATATAATAATACTATATAATTAATAATTATGATAGGAAATTAATAATTAAATACTTAACAATTAAATTATGGGAAAGAAATATATATATTAGAAAAGAAAATTATGTATATATATAAATTAGGAGAGAGAAAATAATTAAGAGAAATAAATTAGGAAAGAGAAATTACCTGTTGATGATTTTGGAGAGAGTGTGTTCTACACCTCCAACATTTTAAATTAAGCGTCATTAGATATATATAGATTTTTAAGTGTTTCGTTCTCTTGTGGAAGACTGAATTTTTAGCAATAAGAATTGCGGATTCATTATCATATCAAAGTGGAATCGGTAAACTAACTTTTGTGTTAAAATCATTTAGCAAGTAAGATATCCACTTTACCTCACAAACTGTAGTAGTCATACTCTGGTATTCTACCTCAGCGGTCGATTGGGAGACTATAGTTTATTTTTAGTCTTCCATGAAACCAAAGCTCATCCAAGTTTAATGCAATAACCTGTGAGAGATCTTCGACTATTTGTACATGTTTCCCAATCAACATATGAAAAAACCCTCAATCATATAGTTAAAATTATAAGGGTAAAAAAGTCATAGTGAAGGTGTGCCCTTTAAATATTTAACTACATGTAAAGCTGCCTCCCAATGAACTTCTAATGGTTTATGCATATATTGATTCACCTGTGGACTAAAACCAATATCTGGTCAAGAAAAGTTTAAGTAAATTAGTCGTCCATTTAGTCTTCTAAATTTTTCTAGTTCGACCAATTCTGGACTGTCCGATTCATTAAACTTTATCGATTTTTTATGGGAATTTCAAATCATTTGCACCTAGATAATCCCGCGTCAGCTAGTATGTCAAGAATATATTTACGTTGATTTACAAGCAAACCAACACAAGTGCGTTGTAATTCTAATCCAAAAAAAATACTTAGCATTACCTAAATCTTTGATTGTGAATTTTGAAGCTAGATATTGTTTAACATTATTAATAGTTTGTAAACAAAACGTCCCGCCTATTTTCGCCCGAAACAACTTTGTTTCACATAGTTTGTCTTCTTCCTCACGACGACGATCTATATAAGATCAAGCTTCCATCTTTGATTTTTCAAAGATGGAACTTTGTCGTTTATCCACCTTTTGACTTGCTCAAAAGGTGAAATGATCACCATAATTTGGTGATCATTTCCCCTACACTTAGAGGCATCATTGCAACCTATATCGGCGACTAGCCGGAGAATAGCCAAAACACCATCAATGTCTGTTTGACCAAATACGATCTACTTGATCGATGAACCGACTTTGGGAGGCTATAGCCTCCTTTAGGCAAACCGAGGGAAGAGATCCACTCTCAAGCCCTCAATCACCCTCGAGAATAAATCTTCCATTAAACCTCTTCAAGCTTTTCTGAAAATTCGTAATTTTTGTATAAGGCTATAAAACTCTAATTTAGGAATTCAAAAAACTTTTCTAAGAGTCAATGAGTATTGTTAGGATCTAGGTCGCCGCTGGTGGACCGGGGGTTGGACCGGTTAACGGTTCTCACTCGTAGGGTGGTGGTTAATCCGGTTAGAGATTAACACCGGGGTTTCAATACTACACAACCTGTCACAAACCCTTGAACTAGGTTCAAGCGCGGAAGATGTTTGCTTTCAGGTTGAAGCGGCACACTTGTATGATAGGCGGAATCAGTTTCGAATGATGGAGATTTGAAGAATGGTGAGTCGGTTTCGGTAATCTGGAAATTCAGTATGGTTAGTATAAAGTCGGTTTGGAGCGGTGTAGTTAAGTTAGTCGGTTAGATGATGAAGCCGGCAGAAAGTAAATAACAAGACAGATTTTATGGATGTTCGGAGATAAAACTCCTACGTCACCCCTTCCTCTCGAAGCCGCGAGAAGGATATTCACTAAGGAATACAAGTACAATCCGATCGAGACTTATTTCCTGCTCGATAATACTCTTACAATTCAAACCGAAATTGTAACACACACTTAGAATTTATCACCTAGGCTTTCTTAGAATAACACAACTTTATCACTTGTAGTAAATGCTCTCAACGCTTCACTTATCTAGCTTGATGTCTCTTAATGTCCCGCATTTACTCTTCTGCAACTGCCTCCTTTTATAGGTGAAATATGCCAACGGTCATATTTCACTTCCTTGAATCTGATTGGCTGAGCAGAGGTGCCGTGATTCAGTGTTTCAGACCTGCGGTCGTTTCCTCAGACCTGATGGTCAAGCTCAGACCTGGCATTATGTCTCAGACCTGCCGGTCTGTTCTTCCGGTTTGTAAGACAGACCTGTCGGGTTTGTCTTTTACTTGATATAGGCACTGTCTGTTTGGACAGTTGTCTGTACTTTGAAGATTTCCTTTCTGGCTTATCCCGAAGTAGAAGGATCCGGTAGTACTATTTTCTGCAGCCTATAGTCTTTCCTCAGACTTGCATGGATATGGAAGTATTCAGTCTGCTCCTTTGGTATCATTCTCAACAGATACCCAAATTGTCTTCTTGTACTGGTCGGCCGCTTGACTTGGCCGAATGTCTTTTGGTAGTGATGTAACCGGACTTCTTCCGGTTATTCTTGTCTTGTGGATGATCGGCTGTTTGATGATTCCAGTTTTGAGCTTTGGCCGATCCTCTTTGTGCGGTCACGCTCCGAATGCTTTTGATCGGTTTGGTAGCTTGACCGGTTAGGTTTCTTTAGTCGATTTTCTTGTTCATCCGGTCCGGTTCCTTGTTCCTGCATGGAAAGTTTGTTTAAGTTAGGTATGTTTGAACCGGTCTGAATTTATCTATCAATTTCTCCCTTTTTGATTATTTTATTTAAAATTATCAAAATCATGTAAGTTTGCAACCGTAGGCCGGTTGTTTTGTTTGGCCGGATTTTTGACTTGGAAGAATTTTTCAAAAAAAAATTTTGAGAGAAAGTTTTGAGAAAGGTTTTGGAAGAGTCTTTATCTTTTATCTAACAATTTCTCCCTTTTTGATTAATTTATTTAAAATTATCAAAACTAAGTAGAAATGCAAAATAAGGCCGGATTCAAAAATAGCTATATATATTTATATATAGATGACCGGAAAAGACAAAATATATAGAAATACTAAGGCCAATAGGAAAGATAGTCCCTATTCAGAGTCCGTGAAATCATAGGCGCTCTTCTTTTTCTTTGGTTGCTGTTGCCTGGTCGGTTCGGAAGATCGTCGCCTTTTAGACCGGGACCGCAGTTGTTCTTCGACTTCGTCCTCGACTTGGTCGGTTTGCTGCGATGTACTCGGAATAACCGGTTCAGAGATTTCTTTAAGCACCTCGGCTATCCGAACTTTCTTAGGGGCCTCCCTCTGTCTCTTTTTCGGTGCTGAGGCGGAGGCAGCCGCCTTCTTCTTCTTCTCGTTTTCCTTTGCAAAGGCTTTCAGCCTCCGTTCCTCCCTTTCAAACCGTTCAGCATCCTCTGCAGCTCGAGCGGCTACTTTATCAGCAAACCCGGGGAACAGGGCCTCTCCTCTTTGAATTCGCGCGGCCTCCACTTCCGCTTCGGTTAGTTGAGACGATCGCGGCGCCTCTTTATCTTTGCTAACTTCGGCGTCCAGCGCATCCTGGACCCTCTTAGCCACTTGAGCATCAGCCTCTATAGCCGCGGCGTCCGCGTTCTCCTTAGCCTTTAGAATTTCGGCTATCTGTTCGGTAAGTGCCTTTACTTCGGCCATGAGACTCTCGTTTGTCTTTTCGAGTTCTGAGACCCGGTTAATTGTCGTGTCGACCCGTTCGAAATTCTTCTTTAAGTCGGAGGTTACAGCCTCCAGAGTTGCGGTTCGCTGAACACATTTTTCGCGCTCACCGGCCTCTTCCCACAGTCCGGCGCCGAGTTCTGAGAGTCGTGCTTGATGTTGATCCAGAAGCTGCTTTGTCACGTCGGTGAACTTCAGGGCCGAATCAATTATGTTGTTGCATCTATCCTTGAATGGTTGAAGCTTGGACACGTCGTGTTCTTGTACGCGGTCATCGATCCGCTCTGATATGGATGCTTCAAGCTTTTGAAGTCGGTCCTCAACCCATTCTTTAGCGGCCCATTCTTTAGGAGGGTCCGAAGCGGTGACTTCCGGTGGTGGGGGAGGCGAGTGCTCGGTGGGATCTGGATCGGTTCTCTCACTGGAATTTATCGGTGCAGCATTCTCATTTGGAAGTTCTAATTGTGCCGCATCTTCCAAGATCGGTGCCGCATCCTCCAATATCGGTACCTCAACCTCCAATATCGGTACCTCAACCTCCCTTGGAGGTGTTGGACGGTTAACTGGAAATTTTTTGATTACCGGAGCAGTATAGACCGGTACTTGCTTTTGGTTGCATATCGCTTCCAGCCGCTCGATTTCTTGAAGTATTTCCATTTTGCCTTTTGCAAGCCTTGTTAGCACCCGCGGCGCTACGGTGTCCACCGATCCCGTCTCGATGTACTCTTCCTTAATTTTCCGGATGCGCTTTCTTAGTTTCCGAAGTTGAATTCTCGGTATCAGGAGACAGGTTCGGCTTTGTACCTCTTGAATTGTGTTGGATTTTGTGAGGCGCAACATCAGGTCCTCTACTACCTCCAATCTGTCGATGCATTCCTTTTGCGTGAAGCCCGGTAGGATTTCTTTATATGTTGTACTGAACCGGTGCTCATGCCACTCCAAGTATAGCTGTACAACGTCTTTGCCTCGCTTGTCAATGCCCTGAAAGATTTTCTGGGCTAATCTATCGGCCTCGGCCTCTTCGGCCTCCTCCCTCTCCGTGTTATAGCCTTCATCATTGGCTTCTATATCAACCCCTTCTTCACCCTCGGTGGTCTCAGGATTGGTGTTTAGTTCGGCATCGTTTGGACTCCGAGCCGATTGATCGTCGTCATTGACCGTTCTATCATCGGTTCTCTCCGTGTCGGTTTCCCCAGAGGCCCACTCCTCATCTTCTGTTTGTTGTGGTGGGTCTTCGAAGGTTATCTTTTCTTTGCCTTTTCCTCCGGTCTTTTCTTTGGCCGGGGCGTCTTTCTTTGCGACTTTCTTCTTTCGGCCACCTGTGGAGCTGGGGGCCGGCTGTTTCCTTTTAAGGAATTGCTTTGATCTGATGAGGCAGCGTTTTGCTACCGCAACGCCGGGACCAATGTTGAGATTCAAGTGGAGGAAGATCTTTCCGAGGGGCACGGCGTATCCCCACGACCGGGTGGAGTCCGGTTTCACCATATCCATGAGGTTGCTGAACACCGATCTTGCCCAGTTGACCTCTTTACCCTCAATCAGACCGATGAGCATCTTGATTTTGTCCCTGGTGAGGTTGTTGAGGTTTCCTCCCCTTGCCAGGATCGCCCTTGTGAAAATGTCACATATCGGGATATACTCCGGCCTTAGCATTTGCTTGCTCCCGGATGTTTTGACCGGCTCTTTAGATGCCGATAGAATGTAGCAAGCCGATTCAAGGGTGTCCTGGTCTATTTCTGCTGTTGCATCCTGGCCGGAAGTTGGAAGACGCAGGCTTTCGGCCACCAATCCTTCTGTGAGCTCTATTCGGGAACCGCATACAGTCGCGGTGATCTTGTCGTAGGCGATAGTTGCGGTGTTTAAAAATTCTTCGACCGCATCTTTGTAAATGACGTGAGGACCGCCTAGGAAATGTCCCAGACCGGTTTTAATCAGCCGGTCAATGACTGCTTTCGCCTCGGTCGTCCCATTCAGCCGGATTTCCTCGAAATCCACTTGAGAGTAGAGTTTGAACAATGCCGAATCACGACCCATATTAAAGAGTTTGAGAAAGTGAGAGAGATAACCGCTTCAGATAGCCGCTTCAAAAGAGTTAGAAAGCTTAGAGAGAGAAAGTAGATTCGCGTGAGAGTGAAATAAAGTGACCGAAAGTCCCTTTTATAGACGCGGTTTGGAAGCCCAACCGTCCCATCAATAATGGGCGGGAATTTTCCCTCCAAAGTGAAAAGATGCCAAACGATGGGCGGTAAAACAAGAAAAGGTGGGCGGCAAGTTTGAGCGGGAGATTTCCCTCCAAAATCCTTTGCGTATGTCATTGGTGACGCACTCTTCTTCTAGAAGCCGATAGATTGAGCGGTTTCTAAGTTCAATCGATTATTTAGAGTGTTTAGCAAATTAGTCAGATTTCATGTGACCGAAAAAGAACGCGGTTATAGGTTGAAAATGTGAACCGGTTACTTAGATAAATGTTCAAAGAATTGAGAAGACACGGTCATTTAAACTGAAATGATATTAAAAGTCAAGAGACAGCAGAGAAGGGAAACCGATTATAGGATTCGGTACGGAGATAGGCATACAGAAACAATGTAAAGTATAGCCTATTCAAAAGACATTCTCCAGAGTCGTTCTCTTGCCGAATCATTGTCGAGAATGTTTGAAGAGGAAGCCGGTGTGCCCGGTCCGAACTCTGGTCGGTACCCAAGAATCAGCTTGCTGATATGCGGTGCATACCCGAGACCTTTCTTGGTCAGCACCATATTCTTTAAGTTTTCCCATATGACCGATGACCAGTTTATGGCCGATTTGCAAAGAATGTTGGTCATGATGTTATAGGTATTCCTGGAATACCGTTGATTAGGTGATTGACACAGAATTGACCGGGTCACGATTTCGAGCAGTAGCTGACCGTGACTAGCAAGTTGGGTTTTTGGTCCAAAGTGTTCCACCGGAGAGGGGGTGGCCGACAGATATTGCGCGGTTTCAAATCCCGCAAGATCCTGAATAGCCGGAAAGTTAGAGAAACCTTCAGTGGGTAGACCGAATAGTGAGGCAAATTCAACCTCGTCGATCCAGAACGTGTGGTTTCTGACAGTCGAGACGATATACTTCTCCCTGATGCAGGCGCTTCGAAAGAAGGCCTTGACATCGTCTAGAAGAATAGGACCGGCCTCTTCAAGAAACGGTTGAAGACCGGTTTCAGCAAGGGAGTCATACATGAATTTCTGCTTAGTAGTGCAATCCCTTATGTCCGTGCAAGAGCCGAAATCGATGCATAGAAAGTTTCCCAGAGTTCTGCTCGGCATGATTTTGGTGTTTGAGAGAGAGACGGGATTTAAGAGTATCAGATGTGATCTTGTGCCTTTGGATGTGATGAAGTGAGTAGAGGATGGCTCCTTATATAGGATCGGTTTTGGAGGGAAAATCTGAGCATTGATGGTCAGTTTTGTTTTATTAAGGAAAAGAATCTTTACCTTTTCAGGGCGCATGGGGAAGTGGCAAATTGCAAGGCCCAAGGTAAGTGTTAGTTGGAAACTGACCAGATTAGTTAGATATTAAATATTCAGTTGGTTTGGTATTATCTCATTAATTAGGAATGTACTTAAATATAACCGAGATTAATTAGATTGAAACTGAAGATGACAGAAACAATGCCGAAAATGGCCTAAAGAGTGATGAAGAAAAGCATGAAATCAAGAGACACACAAACAAAGCCGAAAGAAACATAGGTAAAGCCGAAATGATCAAACTTGAGTTGGACAAGAATGCATCCGGTGCATGAAGCAAAACGACCGGATGCAGGAAGGAGTAACTTAGCGGGCGCGGGGATTGAATTCTTGAGGGAGGTTGAAGTTCCTCCTTCTCCATTCTCTCTCAAACCGATCGTAGAATGAATCGGTTACTTCTTTGGTGAGCACCTGAGCTTGGTTCAAACCTTCGCCGGGACAGGTTGGGACTCCAAGCTCCACCAGAAGGCTGCTTATTTGGGGAATAAGACCGACCGACCAGATGTTGACCATCCAGATGAGAGTGTCGAATAGCACCCGTGACCAGTTGACCGGCGTTCTAGTGATGATGGCCACCATCATGTTGAAAGTTGCCGCGCAATAGGTGTTGGTGACATCTCTTCCAAAGATGCCCCTTCCTATTACATCGTTGAGGAGCTGATACTCAGCCCTCAAGAGAGACTTAGAGCCATGATCATCAACAGGCTCATCCGACCGGGCAAGGGAGAGGGAGACCTCAGCCTTAATATCGGCCGGAGGGTTGAGGTCTGTAATCCCTTGCTTGGGCAGACCGAAGCACCGAGCGAAGTCCTACTCGGTGAAATCGAAGATTATACCCCCAACCTTTGATTGGATGTGGGTATCAAAGTGGGGTGTCCCCCGGAATACCCTGGCATTGTAGTAAAATTCCAAGACGGATTTAGGGTAGATAGTTTGCTTGTCATCCAGAAAATACTGGAGGCCAGTATCTTCCAGTTGCTTGATCATCCGATATACCTCATAATGATCGGTATCGGAGCAAGATTCAAAATCGACTTGGAGGATGTTTGGGAATTGAGACATGGTTAGGTTGCCTTAGTGAGAAGATGTTCTTGTGACTTGTGAGTGTTGTGGTGAACGTTTGCTTCACTTAAATACTAGATTAGGGACTATCCTATTGTCCAGGCATTAAATGGGATGATGTCTAATATCTGCAGGATAAGAGCTTTTGCACGAAATAGGCAAGTTTGCAGTCTAGGTGTCGGTCATAGGCCTGAACCGTGAAAGATATCAAAAGATCTTCGCGTCTTTTTAGGCGCGACCATGTTACTTTGATAGGGTAATGCTGCAGAGCAGATATCTTTAACCCTTGATAACTATTCCTCTTCTGTTTGAAATTCAAATAATCTAGGGTAACCTGCTTCCGAACCGGTCAGGTATCAGTTGTTCATCCCGATGCGGTTATTTGGTGCATGCACCAAGTAGCCGGTCGGTTTACTCTATTTGATGAACTGGGCGGTTCTTCCACAAACACCCCGAAGATTCAAAGTTCAACATCTTAGGAAGAATTACTGGTTTGTCTGTCTGAACCGATTTCCCTTTAAGTATCCTTTGGAAGGATTTGGCTAATGTCGGTTAAGCCGAGAGTAAGCCTGAATTGAGAAAACTTAGCTTCCTGCAGCGGCTTCGTGAAGATATCGGCTACTTGTTGATCGGTCGATACGTATTCCAGCCGGATATGCTTCAGCGTGACATGCTCTCGGATGAAATGATGCCTTATGTCGATGTGCTTGGTTCTAGAGTGGAGAACCGGGTTGTAGGTGATCGCAATAGCACTTGTGTTGTCACAGAAGATCGGTGACTCTTCGGCTATGATACCGAAGTCCTTCAGTTGCTGTTGGATCCAGAGGAGTTGAGAACAGCAACTTCCGGCCGCCAGGTATTCAGCCTCCGCGGTTGATGTAGCCACCGATGTCTGTTTCTTGCTGTGCCATGACACCAGTCGGTCACCTAGGAACTGACATGTTCCGCTGGTGCTTTTCCTGTCGATCTTGCACCCTGCATAATCTGCGTCTGAGTAGCTTGTTAGATTAAAGGATGAGTCCTTTGGGTACCACAGACCGACATCAGGAGTGCCTTTCAGATACTTCAGTATCCTTTTTGCGGCTGTGTAGTGGGATTGCTTTGGATTTGCTTGGAATCTCCCACACACACCAACTGCAAACAGGATGTCCAGTCTACTCGCTGTCAGGTACAGTAGGGAACCGATCATGCCTCGGTATGCAATTTGGTCTACCGATTGGCCCTCGTCATCCCTGTCCAGTTTAATTGATGAGCTCATTGGAGTAGCCGCCGTGGAGCAAGTGTCCATCCCGAATTTCTTCAGTAGCTCCTTGGTATACTTAGGTTGACTGATGAATGTTCCCTCCTTGAGTTGTTTAACCTGAAGACCTAGGAAGAAACTTAATTCTCCCATCATACTCATTTCGAACTTGTCAGTCATCATTTTTGAGAACTTGTCACAAAGCTTCGGATCGGTGGAACCGAAAATAATATCATCTACATAAATTTGAACAAGTAGGATATGTTCCTTCTTTTCAAATTTGAACAATGTCTTATCCACTGAACCAATGGTGAAATCATGCTCTAATAGAAATGCGGTTAGCGTATCATACCAGGCTCTAGGTGCTTGCTTTAGACCGTATAAAGCTTTGTTCAGCCGGTATACATGGTTTGGAAATGCAGCATTTTTGAAGCCGGGTGGTTGTTCAACGTACACTTCTTCACGTAGATCACCGTTCAGAAATGCACTTTTAACATCCATTTGAAAAACCTTAAAGTTTTTGAAAGCCGCAAAAGCTAGAAAAATCCTAATGGCTTCAATTCTGGCTACAGGAGCAAATGACTCTTCAAAGTCAATGCCTTCTTCCTGTTTGTAACCTTGAGCCACTAATCTGGCTTTGTTCCTCGTGACCAAACCGTCCTCATTGAGTTTGTTTCTGAATACCCATCTTGTTCCTATGACCGATTGATCTTTCGGTCTGGGAACTAAGTACCAGACTTTACTACTCTCAAACTGGTTTAGTTCTTCTTGCATTCCCAAGATCCAATCCGGATCTGACAATGCTTCATCTATTCTTTTCGGTTCAATCTGGGATATGAAAGCTGAGTTAAAATATCCTTCCAGAAGTTGACTCCTAGTTCGAACAAGTTCTGAAGGGTCACCTATAATTTGCTCAGGAGGATGTTTACTGTTTCTTCTGAGATTCAGTTCAGGAGTGTCTACCAAGTTACCGTTTGTTTGATCAAGGCTAGACTTGTCGGTAGACTGAACGAGATTGTCAGACCGACGGACTCCCTCGGATTGGACCGAAGTGTCAGCTTCCTGTTGTGGAACAGCTTGATCCGGCTGGGTATCAATGTTACCCATTAGGTCATGGACAAACCGCCTGAAGACCGGAGTCTCATCTTCACTATCAGAAAGGATATCATTATTTTCCAATCTGTTGTGTAGATCAAAGCATGAAGCAGTATTGCTTTCAACCGATTCATCGAAAACAACGTGGATTGTTTCCTCCATGGTTGCAGTTCTATTATTATATACTCTATATGCTTTACTTACTGCCGAGTACCCTAACATGATGCCGGTATCGGTTTTTGCATCAAAAGCGGTGAGTTGGGTTTTACCATTTATATGAATATAACATTTACAACCGAAAATCCTGAGGTACTTGAGTTTAGGAACTCTGTTAAAATAAACCTCATACGGTGTTTTGTTGTGAAATCTGTTTATCAAAGACCGGTTTTGTGTATGGCATTCCGTGTTGATAGCCTCAGCCCAAAATTTCTGAGCAATGCCGGAATCGGCTATCATAGACCGTGCGGCTTCCTTGAGAGTCCGGTTTCTTCTCTCGGCCAGGCCATTTTGTTGAGGAGTCCTAGCACTAGACAACTTGTGTCTAATGCCGGATTCATCAAGATATGCAGTTAATGTACTATTGGTAAATTCGGTACCTCGATCACTTCGAATGCTATTAATACGAGTTGATTTTTCATTTTGCAAACGCTTAAGAAGTGTGATCAGGTTTGATACAGTTTCACGTTTAGATGGTAGAAATATTACTCATGTATATCTAGAATAATCATCAATAACTACCATGGTATAGAGCATACCTCCTAGGCTAATGACCTGAATCGGTCCAAATAAATCCATGTGAAGAAGATCTAGGCATCGGCTAGATTGAATATTTCCTTTACTCTTAAAAGATGACCTAGTTTGTTTACCCATTTGGCATGCTGAACAGACCTTATCCTGGTTAAATACTACATCAGGAATACCTTCAACTAGCTTTCTACCGCAAATGTAGTTTAAGGTTTTCATATTTAGATGGTTTAGTCTCTTATGCCACAGCCAGGTTTGATCAGTCTTAGCTATTATGCATATAGGATATTCTACTCTGGTTTTCCAGTCTACCTTGTAAATGTTACCTATCCTATTTCCAGTTAGTAGTACGATGCCTTGAGAATTCTTAACTAAGCATGCATGTTTAAGGAATTCTACCGTGTATCCAGCATCACACATCTGACTAATGCTAAGTAGGTTAAAACTTAGGTTTTCAACTAAAAGTACATTATCAATAGTTAGATTACCATGGACAATCTTACCCTTGCCCACAGTTTTACCTTTTGAGTTGTCACCGAAGGTAATTAGAGCATCGGTTACTGATCTGATGTCGGTTAGCAAATTGCTATTTCCGGTCATGTGCCTGGAGCAACCGCTGTCCAAGAACCATTCGGAGTTTCCTAGCCGTTTCTTTGGATCCTGCAAAATGTACATATTTACAACTGTTTGGTACCCACATTTACTTGGGTCCACATGCGATTAGTCCCTTAGGTATCCAAACTTTGATGAACCGGACGGTCTTCTTTGCTAGGGTTTTAACTGTCCTTTTGGCACTCGGTCTCGTGTATTTCGGTTTTCCTTCAAGTGTCCTAAATGGTGGTGGTCTTTGGTTCGGTGATCTATGGTTTGACCTACGCGGTTCAGGGAAGTTTTTCTTATATCTGAGGATTTCGGCTTTTCTTTTCTCAAGGTCAAGCCATGAATCGGTTGGGCCAACATAATCGTATTTTAGCTTCTCTTCCCTATAATATGCGGTTTCCTCTTCTTCAGCTGTCCAGGTGCTCTTAAGAAATTTTATAAAAGGAAGGTTTCCTTTTGTGAGCCTTGCTTTCTCTATGGGTTTTCGGTCTTTAGAGCTATTCCCTGTGTATCCAAGGCCACGCTTACAACGAGGATGCCTATAGTGTTTATTCATATCCTTTACTATATCGCTAGATCTCTTATAGGCGGCCATCGTATATTGAAATCGGGCATTCTCTTCCTTGGTTAGTTCTCTAGTAGGTTCACTAGATTGTTCGTTCTTAGGATCTAGCTCGGTTTCTAGAGTAGGGGTATCATCAGGTTGTATAGCTTCCGGTTCGGTTATGATAAGTACCTCTGGTTCTGTCGGAGTGGGTACTATGGGATCGGTTCTAATGTTGAGGTGCTTAGGTAGCATGGTCAGTAGGTTCTTATATTCTTCTACCATGTCATTCAATGCTTCATATAACTCGTCTTTAGTAAATTCATCATAGGGAGAATCAAATACTTGTTCCTCATTTGCCATGAGGCACATAAGCTCATCATCGCTGTCACTACGAGCCCACAAACTTCCACCATCGTCGGCTATTAATGCTTTTGGTACCTCACTTCCTTCACCGGTTTGTTGGTAATTGTTTCTGTCATTTTGATAGTCCGGTTTCTGGGTGTCTCTTCTTGGTTTCCTGCATTCCCACTTAAAGTGTCCCAAACAGTTACAGTTGTAGCATCTTACATTGGATTTGTCACCATAGTAGTTGTTCGTTGGTTGGCTTCTTTTCATGAACCTCCCAAATTTCTGTGCGAGCATAGCCATGGCGTCCTCAGTAAACTGTTCGGCTGTTCTGATAGGTACGGGTGCAGGAGCCGGTATCGGTGCCGGTGCGGGTACAGAAGCAGGTACAACCGGTTCTGTAGATGTGATTAGTGCTCTGGTTGATGTTGAGGCCGAGACTTCCTCTTCGGTTCTAGATTTCATTTCGAACTCATATGCCTTGAGATCTTCGAATACATCGTATAGTTTCATCTTACGTAGGCTCTTTGACTCCCTCATTACCATTGTCTTTATATCCCAGGCACTTGGAAGAGATCTCAAAGCCTTCATAACTACCTCTTTGTTCTCATACTTCTTGCCCAGAGTTGCTAGTTCATCTAACACACCAGTGAACCGGTCACTGTATTCCTTCATAGATTCTCCTGGTTTCATTTTGATGCTTTCGAACTTCTGTGTGGACATCATTATTTTGTTCTCCCTTGTTCTTTCATTTCCTTCAAAGATCTGGATAACCGTGTTCCATGTCTCCTTCGCGGTTTTGCAATCTCTGATCTTGCAATATGTGTTTCTGTCCACGCTGTTGGAGATCCGGTTTCTTGCATGGTTGTCCAGATTGTTCCTTCTTCTATCTTCAGCCGTCCATTCTTTTCTATCTTTATCAATGAATATCGGTCCTTCGGTTAGAATGGATTCCATTTCATCATCCAAGGTGACTAGGTGCAGGTGCATGCGTGCCTTCCAGTTGGCAAAGTCATCACCTTCTAGCATTGGAGGCCTATCCTGATACATGTTTGCTTGAGTATTGAAACTAACTGCTCTGATACCAATTGTTAGGATCTAGGTCGCCGCTGGTGGACCGGGGGTTGGACCGGTTAGCGGTTCTCACTCGTAGGGTGGTGGTTAATCCGGTTAGAGATTAACACCGGGGTTTCAATACTACACAACCTGTCACAAACCCTTGATCTAGGTTCAAGCGCGGAAGAGGTTTGCTTTTAGGTTGAAGCGGCACACTTGTATGATAGGCGGAATCGGTTTCGGATGATGGAGATTTGAAGAATTGTGAGTCGGTTTCGGTAATCTGGAAATTCGGTATGGTTAGTATAAAGTCGGTTTGGAGCGGTGTAGTTAAGTTAGTCGGTTAGATGATGAAGCCGACAAAAAGTAAATAACAAGACAGATTTTATGGATGTTCGGAGATAAAACTCCTACGTCACCCCTTCCTCTCGAAGCCGCGAGATGAAATATTCACTAAGGAATACAAGTACAATCCGATCGAGACTTATTTCCTGCTCGATAATACTCTTACAATTCACACCGAAATTATAACACACACTTAGAATTTAACACTTAGGCTTTCTTAGAATAACACAGCTTTATCACTTGTAGTAAATGCTCTCAACGCTTCACTTATCTAGCTTGATGTCTCTTAATGTCCCGCATTTACTCTTCTGCAACTGCCTCCTTTTATAGGTGAAATATGCCAACGGTCATATTTCACTTCCTTGAATCTGATTGGCTGAGCAGAGGTGCAGTGATTCAGTGTTTCAGACCTGCGGTCGTTTCCTCAGACCTGATGGTCAAGCTCAGACCTGGCATTATGTCTCAGACCTGCCGGTCTGTTCTTCCGGTTTGTAAGACAGACCTGCCGGGTTTGTCTTTTACTTGATATAGGCACTGTCTGTTTGGACAGTTGTCTGTACTTTGAAGATTTCCTTTCTGGCTTATCCCGAAGTAGAAGGATCCGGTAGTACTGTTTTCTGCAGCCTATAGTCTTTCCTCAGACTTGCATGGATATGGAAGTATTCAGTCTGCTCCTTTGGTATCATTCTCAACAGATACCCAAATTGTCTTCTTGTACTGGTCGGCCGCTTGACTTGGCCGAATGTCTTTTGGTAGTGATGTAACCGGACTTCTTCCGGTTATTCTTGTCTTGTGGATGATCGGCTGTTTGATGATTCCAGTTTTGAGCTTTGGCCGATCCTCTTTGTGCGGTCACGCTCCGAATGCTTTTGATCGGTTTGGTAGCTTGACCGGTTAGGTTTCTTTAGTCGGTTTTCTTGTTCATCCGGTCCGGTTTCTTGTTCCTGCATGGAAAGTTTGTTTAAGTTAGGTATGTTTGAACCGGTCTGAATTTATCTATCAAGTATTTTCCAACTCCTAGTAAGCTTCCAATCACACTGTAATTCGAGTTACCAGTTTGAATTGAAGTTTTTATATTTCAGTTTTGCTAGTTTCATATACTACCTTATTATTTGATTTCTTGATTGAAAAACGATCCTAAGATTATTTATAAACTTTATGTTGAAGCAAAACCGATCAATAATCTAAAATCAGAAAACCTCAAATTAGAATTTAAAAATTTTCAGGGTTTCTCTTACAACAACCTAGAAAGCTGCCTAGCATATTTTTAATGATCCTTGTGAACTTATTTGGACTAGTTTCAAGCTATCCTGATTATTATTTTTTTTTTATCAAAAACTAATTTTTTTTATAAAAATTAAAATTTCAGTTCTTGAATTGGTCAAAATGAACCGTCAATGTCCATGTTTTGGTTTTATTCCACTATATGAATAATAAGAAAACTATTGACAAGCTCTTTACACTTCAATAAAACCAAAAATCTCATTTTTTATGTCAAAATTGTTTGGGTTTGAATAGAATATCATCCCAAATGAATGACACGTCTGGATGATGTTATAACTGATTTTGGGAGCTACATGAAGCTTCCCATGACCTTGAATCACTAGATCAGGGCCCCTGTTAAAAACATCAAAAGTTAGTTTGATATTCTTGATGACCAAGGCGGTTAGCCCAAGACTAACCTCCGACCGAGAAAACCTAGCCCAAGTTTAGCAATAAATTAACCCACACTCAATTTCCGACCGAGAAAACCTAGTTCAGGGTTACCCAGAAGTTAGCTCAGGTTCGATTTTTGATCGAGGAAATGTAGCCCAAGGCTAACTTAGGACCGCTGAATTTTCTACATCTGACCGAGGATCCTCGCATCCGTCCAAGAGCCTCTAGCACATTAGCAACTTGACCGAGAGATCTCGACCCCAGACCGAGGGCTTTTGGCTCGGAACAAATGGAATTCGCATTAGGACTGAGAACATCGATCCTAAGGTCTGTTAGGATCCACTTTTATTTTTCAAAATAAATTTTTAATTTTGAAACTTAAATTATTTTCTAAAAATATGAAAAAATTAGAAAATAATTTCAAAATATTTTAATAATATTTTCTCAATAAATATTTTGATAAGGGTTTGTTTGAGATTTATTTTTAAATCCTAATATCTTCAACTGATAATCTTCAGGTACACTCCTCATCAATCATTGTCATAAGTTACATGTACAATCATTTAAATATATTTGTTACAATTTTAAATACACGAAAATCCGTGCATGTCCAGGACCGGAAAATAATTGATTAAATAAAACATTATACAACCAATTTTCCAAAAGTCAAGATTTTTTAAAGTAGAGACCGTTTTTAACATGTACATAAGATGCGCGAAAGCTCTTTTCCGAGTATCACCAAACTACGAATCAAGAAGAAACTTTGATCAAAAATATGTATACTGATTTTCAAAATCAATTAGCGACTCTTATCAAATAAATAATATTTTAAATTAATTATTTTAAATTATTTTAAATACATTTTTCTTTAATCAAATTATAATTTGATTATTTTAAATCTAAAAATATATTTAAAATTGATAAAAAATTAATTATTATTATAATTATTTCAAAAAGGTCATATCACATATTTTTACAAATTTTTTAAAATAATATTTTATTCAAAAAGATTTATGACACACAAATGAATGTTAAAATTTTTCAAATATCGACAAAGATTTTCGGGGATTTGGATTATAATAAGAATAATAAGAATGATTGATTCTTATTATTTCATAAGTAAGAATACTTTATTTATTTATTTATTTTTTTTAAGATTTTGAATCCATTCAAATTGAATGACATATGATTACTTACATACATCAATTTGTTAGATTCTTTTATTTTAATATATATATTTTTTTAGAAAAAGTGTTATTCATATATTTTAATGTTAATTTGAAGAGAAAAAACATTGATATTTATATTGGAAACAGTTTAAAAAATCAAACAGAAAAATCATTAACACAATAGTTTAGTGAAGTATATGAGACTTGATGAATAGTTTCAGGGCTTATTTTAAAGTTTAATGCCAGGCGCGCGAAAGCACAAACTGCCCGAAGGCTAACAGTCGGTGAGTTTAGCAAAAATAGAAACAGAGATTTGTTCCTATAGCTTCCATGGCGAAGCAGAAGAAGCAACAAGTCATTTCCCGCTTTTTCTCTCCAAAGGTTTCAACTTCATCTTCATCTCCATCACCAGTTCAAACTCCAGCATCTCCATCGCCAAAGATCTCCGCCGTCGTCTCTTTCTCTCCAGCCAAACGTCTCCAAAATACCTTAATCTCTATCCCCAATCCCAAACCTTCAAAATCCCTAAAGCTTGACAATGAATGTTCCCAGCGTTCTGAACCATCTAAATGCCCCCATCATAACCTCTCCCCTCACACACAAAACCCTATCCCTCCTCTTCCAAATCCCACTCTTCATCAGAGGTTTCTTCAGAAACTTCTCGAACCCCCCAAGGAGGAAACTAGAGAATCATTCTCTTCCAATCAGAACTACACTCCTCTAGAGCAACAGATTGTTGATTTGAAGTCGAAGTACCCAGATGTTCTTTTGATGGTCGAAGTTGGTTACAGGTATCGTTTCTTTGGTGAAGATGCTGAAGCGGCGGCTAGAGTTTTGGGAATATACGCACATATGAATCACAATTTCTTGACTGCGAGTATTCCAACCTTCCGGTTGAATGTTCATCTGAGGAGGCTAGTGGGTGCTGGATACAAGGTGGGAGTTGTAAAGCAGACTGAAACTGCAGCGATTAAGGCTCATGGGTCTAACCGTTTGGGGCCATTTTGTCGTGGATTGTCCGCATTGTACACAAAAGCCACGTTAGAGGCGTCTGAGGACATCGAAGGCTCAGAAGAGGGTTGTGGGCAGTCTAATAACTATTTAGTTTGTGTGGTGGAGAAGGAGCTGGCTGTTGAGAATGTAAAATGTGGAACTGAGAATGTGTTTGATGTGAGAATTGGGATTGTGGCAGTGGAAATTTCTACTGGAGATGTTGTTCATGGAGACTTCAATGATAATTTTCTAAGGTCTGGACTTGAGGCCATCATTATGAGTTTGTCTCCTGCTGAGTTATTAATTGGGAATCCTCTCTCCAAACAGACAGAGAAGGTAGTTTCTGTCCATGTTTGTATTTTGGTTTATGCTATTTTTTAATTCTCGCATTCATGAACCCTAGAACACAGTTTCCTAAGTCGAACAAGGCTTCACCCATTTCGTTGATCAGTATTTTCTTTATATTTCTCATATAAGCAGGAATTCGTTCCATTATGCATCCATGTAAGCTTTAGTGGCAATTATTTTGATTTCCATGCAATCTGAATGAAATTTAATGATCCTAAGTTAACTACCTTTTATTTGGTACAGCAGTTATTGTGATTGCACTGATTAGAATATCTGTTACATTTCCTTCCTACAGTTGTTGCTGGCGTATGCTGGACCTGCATCAAACATCCGTGTGGAGCGCACCTCAAAAGACAGGTTCTGTGATGGTGGGGCATTAGCTGAAGTGCTTTCACTGTATGAAACCGTGAATGATAATACCTTAATTGACCATGAACAAGAAGAGAATGGTCTAGAAGACCAAAGTTGTGATCGTGCAGAAATAAAGGTTATAAAAAAAAATGCCTTATCCGTAGCTTAATTAATAAATATCTATTTTAGCTATGTTTATGCTTCAAATAATTATTGCCACTTTTTCCCTCAATATTTTTAATATTAACATTCTTTTACATTCAAGGAAATCATGGCTATCTCAGAATTGGCTATCCAAGCATTTGCTTTACTTGTTAACCACCTAAAACAATTTGGTTTCGAACGAATTCTGTGTTCTGGAGCTTCATTTCGGCCCTTGACAAGCAAGATGGAGATGACTCTTTCTGCTAATGCACTTCAACAGCTACAGGTATCAAGATCCTTATCATTCCATTGATTAATGTTACGTTATTTGCCTTCTGCTTTATTGTACTTGAATCTGACATATAGTTGTTGTGAAATGGCATTAGATCTTCAAAAATAGTTCTGATGGCTCGGAGTCGGGTTCCTTGATGCAGTGTTTGAATCACACTCTTACTATATTTGGATCAAGGCTTCTTAGACACTGGGTAGGAGATTTTCAATAATTTTATTCTACAAGTTTACTTACTGTCGTATATTTTCCCAGTTACGAGTTGTTGAATTGAGTTTTTTTCCCTACTTTTTTTTGTTTATGTGCAGATATCTCACCCTTTATGTGAACAAAACTTGATATGTGCTCGTCTTGATGCTGTATCTGAGATTGCTGATTCTATGGCTTCTTGTGGAGGAGCTTCATATAAAATTTGCAATGCTGACTTAGATGATTCAGACGTCAGAGTTGCGCATCCCCGGCTTGGTTATTTGCTCTCTTCGGTGTTAACCTCACTAGGAAGATCGCTTGATATTCAGCGTGGAATAACTAGAATATTTCATCAAACTGCCAATGTATCAGAGGTTGAACGAATATCCCATTCCCATTTTTTTAAATACATTCTGGTTGCTTCATATGCATCCGTGGTTCATCTCCTTTCTGCCTCCCTTCCTCCTCAATTCTTAACCTTTTGTAGTCCTTTGCTAGCATCATCATTAAAATGATCACAATGGCAATACAGTTCAAAACTGAAATCAAACAATATCAAATGGTCATGATGGATATCTGTCATTACTCTAGAATATCCTCTATTTCCAATGGGTTACGCCTCCCTCTGTTGTGGACTATCGAGCTTAATGGATTGGATGGTGCACTCGGTCAATCATTAGCCCTGAATGGAAGCTCATCCCCCTCATTCTATGGTGACCGAGTGCACCTTCCAATCCATTAACCCCAAAAGTCCACAACAGAGGGAGGCGTAACCCCCCTCATTCTATGATGAATGATCTGGAATAGTGCAATAGAAGGATACATTCAGATGAAAGAGAGTGGAGAAAGAAAGGATCAAGGGCTTCTTTCTTCACTCACTTAGATTCAATTCTTCTGTTGTCCCTCTTTTTACATAGATTCAATAGTAAGGCATCAACAATCAAGCTATAGTTTCAAAATATGGAATTGATTCATCTTCTGTATGTATAATGCATGCTTTGTTGAACTCTATATAAGGTCTCAAACATTGCAAGAAAATTGGTTCTGTAAGGAAGCAGTTGTTTTGGTTGTATCTATTATTTATGTTGCTTCATATTGACTTTGTGATACAGTTTGTGACTGTTATTCAAGCTATTCTAGATGCTGGGAAGCAGCTTCAACAGCTTCCTATTGAAGAAATGAATGAAGGTGAGAATGGGGCCATTCACTCTGCCCTGTTGAAAAAGTTGATTCTGGCAGCATCTTCATCCAGTTTAATCAGCAATGCAGCAACACTTTTATCTTGCCTTAACAAAGAAGCTGCATACAAGGGGGATCTTCCAAACATATTTATTACTTCCAGTGAACAATTTCCAGAGGTTTTCTTGACATTCTCACGCATTTAATTTTGTGATTCTTTTCTTGTGTGGCTTCCATTAAGTTTCTTGTGCACCTGGAATACAGGTTGAGAAAGCTCAAACATCAATTAAAGTGGTTGAAGGAAAATTAAGTTCATCAATTGGTGCTTATCGCAAGCAGCTTAAGATGCGAAATTTAGAGTTCATATGTGTCTCTGGAGTCACGCATCTTATCGAGGTATAGTTCAGTTTGAATATGATCTATTTCATGCTCTACAATTGTAACCGTTTGTCCATTGCCTGGCTTAATATCTATTGGGTAGTAGTTCATTACGTCTTGTGAATATATTCTTATTCTTATTAGCATTTAAATTATCTTAAAAAGCGTCTGTTAGACATATTTACAAAAGATTAAGGAGATAAGCGCCAACTTCAATGTGCTTGTTAAAGAATTTGGTCTGAACAAAGTCAACTTTCCTCGCCATCATCACTTCATAAGCAAAAGTTAAAACAAACTAATCCCAAGAGATCCAAGGGTACAAATGCACAGATTAAGACAAGCTTACAGCTTTTGTACATTGAATCGGATAAATATATTGAAGACAATGAAGTAGTACACCATTCTATGAGAAGACATGCCAAATACATCATTTTAACAAACTAAAATTTGATTTTGTGACTAGATATAGTGAATAGGAAGTTGTGACTTGTTAGAGATAATGAATGGGAGGTCATGTGTGTGTGCCTTTGCAATCTTTTATCTTGTAGCCCATAGAACAATGGTTAGGGTTCTATTATAGTATCTTGTATAATAAAATATCTTCTATATTTTAGCAATTTGTATGTAATCGTACATGAGGTAAGGAAGAGAATTTGCACATTTATTTGCTTGCATATGAAAATTCTAGTTCCAGTTAACGGGCAATTAGTTTCATCTTGTTGGATCATATATAACATGCATATTTCATTCATAAACTACAAAGCCAAAGATTATACTAAACAAGTCTTAAGTGCTTGTCTATTATTTATTTCTCTATTTGGTTCAGGGTTTTCTATGTTGACCTTATAAACATCTCAATATTAATTTATTCCAATGCAGCTAATTTGTCTGTCCCTCTCATTCGTTGTAGCATCATTGCAGATTCCATCAGATGTAAAGGTACCTTCAAACTGGGTGAAGGTGAATAGTACAAAAAAGACAGTACGTTACCATCCTCCAGAAGTGCTTTCCACTTTGAACCAATTATCTTTAGCGAAAGAAGAGCTCGCTGCTGTCAGCCGTTCTGCTTGGGAAGCTTTTCTGAAGGCATTTGGTAAATACTATGCTGAATTTCATTCTGCCATTCAAGCACTGGCTACCTTGGACTGCTTACATTCTCTTGCTTTTCTTTCAAGAAATAAGGTAATACAAATGGGCTTCCTTTTCTTTTTCAAATGGCCATGAAGGCTAGAACCCACGACCTTGCAATCATGGGTTTCCTTATTTCTAATATTAATTTTATGAAATTTTCTATGGAATTGATTCTCTGAACTTATTTTCTGTAGAATTATGTCCGCCCCATTTTTGTAAAGGATACTGATCCCGTGCAGATACAAATTTGTTCTGGTCGTAATCCGGTATGTGTACATTTTATGAATATATTTTTTATGTATCAAATATATAATTTATGAGGTCTTTTTAATTATACTGTAAAGATATAATTTATAATCAAAATATAACACATTGTGAACTAATAAATTGACAATCATACTCATTATTTGTAGTTAGTGTTTTCTGAAATTTCACTTTTTAATTTATTTTTTTTAGATAATTTGTTATGTTGGTCAATATATAAGTGAATTGCATGCTAGACTTGGTTATAACTCAAAATTAATGTTAATTATCTATATATTACTCTAAAATTTTGAGAACACATTAACTAAGAAATATCTTTTAATAAGATAAACTCAACAATTAATTAACAAGATAACCATATTTAAAGTGTAATAAACAATAATCAAGTATTAAAAAAGTGTGATTAATATGTGTTGTTTTTTTTTTTTTGAGAACGCTGGGTTCCGCTACTCCTATGGAGTGCGACTAATCCCCGCGGGTTAAGTAAATAGCCCGCAAACATACTTAACCAATTAACCAAGCGCAGAACTTGCCGCCTGACGGGCTCGAACCCAGGACCTCATGGAGGCCTAGGGGATATCCACCTCTTGTTGCCACTAGGCTAGAAGAGGGGATAAATGGGATAACGGATTAAGTATGTAGCCCGCAAACACACTTAATCATTTAACCAGGCGTAGAACTTACCGCCCGACGGGCTCAAACCCAGGAACTTAGGGTTGGTATCCACCTCTTTTTGCCGCTAATAATTATTGTTTTATATTCAATTATGATAATTGCTCAAAATTTATTTATTTTATCAGTAAACTACTCATATTTACAAATCTTTATGTGAACCAAAGCTCTAATAGTAAATAACATTTTCAGTTAGAAATCTTAATAGTTCATACCTTACTAATATATTTTGTTTGAGCCAAGTAGGTTCGAACCACCGTGATCTTCTGCTTAGGAAGAAGACACTCTAAGCATTTAAGCTTCACTACAGTGGACGAACTAGCAAGATTTCACTTAAGAAAAAATAAAATATTTTTTGCTAAAGATATTTAGAAAAAAATTATTTTTCTACGTGAATTCTTGCTAGTCCGGCCAAATAGTTTCTACTTATGAAAAGAAGGATAATGAAATAATAGATCGACCTGACTAGTGAGGCCATATAAGTTTCTATTACGAAAACTATGAATAATGAAGAACTAAATAACCAAAACAATCTCGAACATAGATCCAAAGCATAAATTAATCATTCAAACTCCTATCATTTAAAAAATAGAAATTCTCTTTCCAAAGTTATATATAATTTCTTGAAAATAATATTAAACAGGACACTGAAACTGTAATCCATATTTCAGTTATAAAAATGACATAAACTAATATACTATGACAACTCTACTTAAGGGATCTAGTAAATTATCTATTAGTATAGGATAAAAATCCTATTGATTTAATAGTGGAAAAGCAATAAAATTAATTGATATGTCTTTAATAATAAATTCTCCAAGTTGATAAAAAGTTTAAAATCCCTTTTTCTCCTTCTTCATAATTTTGCTTCCTCTTAAATTATTATTGATAATAGTTTCTTGTAATTAATTAATTTAGTTTAAAGACAATATCTCCCTATATTACTCGTTTACCAACAATTTTGTTTTTTTGAATTTATAAAGCTAGCTCTACCCCCCACATTTATGACCCCCACATTTCAACTTAAGGCGATTTGTGTGAGAATCAAACCTGTGCTTTTGGTTTTTTAGTTGACGACTTTTTCCACTTGAGCTACCCTAGTTGGTTATCGTTTACCAATAAAAAATGGTAAAAAAGTTATTAGTATGCAAGCCTAACTTTTTTTTTATTTACTTCTCTTTTAGTTATATGTACTTGACTGAATATTATATAAAATATTTTATTATATTTTATATCCACACTTTTTTAGTATTAGCTATTTAATGAAGTTGAAACAGTTGAGTTAGATATCTCTGAGTCCTTTCTATGGACTGAAGTGAGTTAGCTTTTGCAGATTCTAGAGACTTTAATACATGACAGTGTTGTCCCAAATGATACACATTTGCATGCGGGTAAAGAATGCTGTCAGATAGTGACGGGTCCAAACATGGGAGGGAAAAGTTGTTATATTCGTCAAGTTGGCCTCATTTGTATCATGGCTCAGGTTTGGTTCAGCATTGTATTCCCATATCAGTATGCTTATGTTAGTTTCATTTGGGTTTTCTATTGTGATTCTTCTAGAGCTCATTCCAATGTCCAATGTCCAATGCTCAATTTCTGAATTCTCTGGTTCATTATCATGTAATTGTGGATCCCATTTCCTTAGTCATTCATTGAACCTCCGCTATCATCAATTGATTCCATATTTTTTTTTTGTTTATTCATGATATTTAAGTTTGAAAACTGATTCTTTCTTTATTCCTTAAGGTTTTGTATGTTCTGAATGCTTGATTTCATTCCTCCAGATTGGTTCATTTGTTCCAGCTGCCTCTGCAAATCTGCATGTACTTGATGGCATCTACACACGTATTGGTGCATCTGATAGTATTCAGAAAGGAAGGAGTACCTTCTTTGAGGAGCTGAGTGAGGCATCCAGCATAATTCACAATTGCACAGCCCGTTCTTTGGTCATTATCGATGAACTTGGGAGAGGCACCAGTACCCATGATGGCGTAGCGATTGCTTATGCTACTTTACATTATCTTCTGCAGGAGAAAAAATGCATGATACTCTTTGTCACCCATTATCCAAAGATTGTAGAGATTAAGAATGAATTTATTGGTTCTGTTGCGGCATACCATGTTTCCTACATGACATCACAGAATAAAATGGAGAGCAAAGAACAGAAGGGTGAGAAAATTAGTCAGGAAATGGTTACCTACCTTTATAAGCTTGTCCCTGGTGCCACAGAGAAGACATTTGGACATAAGGTCGCACAGCTTGCTCAGGTCAGCCTTCCCTTCAAAAGAAGTAATTTTCATTTGAGAAATATTTACAGCATAGTGGGTGTTATCTCACCTACGAGTGTTTATTAACCAACTTAAACCTCCTAATTCTCTAGTAGTTACCCAACTGAACTGAAACGCAAAGAACTGCCAGCCACTAATAATCACTATTTTGAGAACTAAAAATTTCAAAATCAACCCCATTGTGGTAGTTCAAGTGGAAAGATAAACTGAAGGTCTCAAATTTGATTCCCAGTAAGAATGCCTGATTTAAGTTGGGGTCTAGCTTCTTCAAAAATAAACCCTAGTCGCAATAAAAATTCCATCAATTACCAAAAATGTTATTTCTTTGTTGATTCTCTTCATTGTGCGTTTCAGCGATATTTCTTGAGTCGCTAGTCAATAGAGATTGAGTTCGCTGCGAAGTTGAGATAAATCCTTCCGTGGATAGGAAATATTTTGGCTATTGACTATGTGTGTGATGTATTTGGATTCTAGATAATTGGTAGCTATATGCCAGGGAAGATCTATGCAAATGCTTGTATAAATGAATTGAAAAGTAACACGAGGGCTAAGAAGAAGAAAACAAATCAGATATGGAGAACTAGCTCAGAAGACCTGATCTGTGTTGAGAATGTTAGCATAACAATTATTGTTATTAGCTTATCTTGTTAACAAGGATATTTGGATCTTTTCTCCTACCCTAATGTTCCCTACTATAAAAACGATTTATGTTGGTTTCTTTTTTGTTAAGTTATTATATTGAATACCTTTGCTGCTCCTTCTCTAGATTTCTCTCAAAATTAGATCTAGATTATCAAAGAAAATTCCATTTGTTTTGTTTTTTTTGTAAATGATGAGGGTGTAAATACTCGAACTCATGACAATGAGGATATGACACATTAGTTACTACGCTCTACCAGTGAGCTTCCTTTATTTCTAGGTTCTAATGTTTAGGAAGATTATATCTCTATTTAGTTAGGACTTGTATATTAATTGAAATTGTAAGAATCAGTGTGATACGAAGTAAAATTAGGGTTTACAGATTTAGACGTTACATGAGAAAAGTGAAGAAAATATTCAATACATGAGATCTAGTATAAAGGAGAAGGAGATAAGCATAGGAGTGAGCAAACAAAAGATTTACCCGAACCCAAGTCCAATTCAAACCCAAATTGTGTAGTTTGGGTAGACATTTTGTTTTTTTTGGGTTCAATTTGGAAATGTTAGTCCAAAATAGGTTATCGCTATGGGAGTACCCAAACTACCCGTTTTTTTTTTTTAGTTTTTTAACAGAGAAATCTTAATTGTCAGATTAGTGGATAGAAAAAAACTGTAATCCGTAACTACAGGTTATGATTAGCAACAAATTAGGAGAGAAAAAAAGAAAGCTGTTGTTACTACAGATTGTGAATAGGAGCAGATTAAGGGATATAAAAAAAATTATAACAACAAAACTTAGTTCGGATTATCTAAACTAATCCATACTAATGAGTAGAATGGTTTGAATTATAGATTAGATAAATTTAGTTCGGGATGAGTATGGATTGGGTAAAATGAATCGATTTACCCGTTTGTTCACCCCTATATAAGCATGTCTGAACCAAAATATCAGACCAAAATATGTTATCGCTATGGGAGTATGTACCACTGTAAGATCGGGTATGTTCAGTACCATTAGGAGTATCAATATTTTCATCTCTTCCATTACCTCGCTGCCCTATTTATACTATTACTAAATAATCTAACAATATTAATCCCAGACAAGGCCCAACCGCCCGAGTACCATATTTTAAACCCTAACATGTATCAAAGTGATCCTAGGTAATCATATGTACATTTGTATTTAAAGGGTATTAACCCATTGAATAAACACTTTTATAATCTTCAAAATTTGCAATTGCTCAGACATTACGATTGAAATGACAACAATCCCAATTCCTCCCCAGAGTACAAAAAAAATGTAAAGATTTTCCTTACTTGATAATGAAGAATATGAATGGGGGATAAAGTTTCTTCAAGGAGTTTAGATGAGTATAGTGCAGAAATGTTAGCATGTTATATGGATTTTATATGTATTGTTGGTAGTGTATGTTTTGAGTTATTTTGTTTCTTGTCTCCATCCATCCTTTGGCATTATTGATATAATGCTTGAGATTGTATTTATTTTGATTCTCTATTTATCAATTTCTTCTTTTAACCTTTTTTTCTACCATTTGAATCGTTGTATGTAAGATACCGTTTATCAGTCTTGCAATTTGGATCATATAGGGCTAGGCTCAAAGGTTAAGATAATATGATGGTGTAGATATAATGACACGAACAATCCTCTTCTAGAAAGATTAGTTGTTAGAAGAAATATGAGAAAAATAGATAAATGATGTGAAATCTCAGCTTTAGCGAGAGACGTACAGGTTGCACAATGGGGTTAATACGACGGTCGGAAGCCTCAGGCGAGGCCCATGCCATGACAAGTTGTGATCTGCTTCGATATTAGCTCTTCCGACCATGAGCAATAATTACATGTTGTGCAACTCTTGAAATTACTTTTGACAATTTGATTTTGTTTTCAGTGTGGATGTTTGATTAACTTATGACAAATGGTGTCATAACTTGGATTGTTATGTTTTGTCGGAGAATCGAGTTTAAAGGAGTTAGCTTGGATTGTTATGTTTCTAGGTGTCATAACTTAGATTCATATCTTTCAGATAACTCTATAGGAAAAAGTAGATACATAATCGAGTTCTCTCATCTATACATTATAAATAGAGTTAGCTGAAAGATATGAATAGAGTTCTCTCATATAAGGATCAGGTTGTCCTTTTTCATCTCTTTCTTTGAAGTTTGAACTTATTTCAGTTATTTTATAAAATAAAACCCTAAACCCTAAAACACCTAGAATTGCACCACAATTCTAAAATATTCAAGATTTATTTCTTCTTAAAAGATATCCTTATTATCTTCTATTCTTGCATTTTGCAGCTTCCCGATTCATGCATTGATCGAGCCGTTATGATGTCTGCAAGGATGGAAAAACAAGCTGGCATGAGAGGGAAAGATCATTTAGAAATGCTGTTTAAAACAACAGAGGAAAGTGCAGTTAGCGAAGAAGAAGATGAAGCAAAACCAATCTACTCTTTCCATGCTAGACCTGATGATGCCTTAGTTGATAGTTACATGGATTTCTTTAGCAACATTAACTCTGCTATGAAAGATGATGATTTTTCCAAGAGCTTGCACTTTCTGAAGAATGCCCAAAAAATAGGAATCGAATTGGTTCAGCAGGAAAAGGTAATAAACTATCAGTCTATTTTATTTTTATTATTGAGTTAGAGCATTTTCGATCATTTAAACTAACTAGTGTTCTCACTTTAGGTGCTGAAATAATAATAATATGGTGATAAAACGGAAAAAAGTTGAAGATGCATGCAGTATCACACACTTTATATAAATATTTGCAAGGACACTATCCAGGTATGTTCGAAAACCCCCTTCCAGATTCTTTTATTTCGGCTTTGAATTTTATTTTGTCATGTGAAAGGGTTTTTTTATATTTTGTTTGTAAGGTTAACTTTTGTTGTAATGATCAAGGTAGTGTAGTTATGATGCTTGTAAGTGAGTTGGTATAGTCACCGAAATGAACATCCAAAATCTTAGAACTGTTATACAAAAATCAGTTCAAAATTTATGATACTAATTGAAAATCTTTCTTATTAACCAATAAAGGTCATATTTATCAATAATCCTTGTGGTAGTTTCATGTATTGGTTGATATTTTATTGTTAAGAATGGTGAATTGAAGTGATGTTCATGCTTAATCCAATAAGTATTTGGGTTCTGGCAGAAAACTTGAGTCAACAAATATAAAATTGTCATCAATATTTTGGTCTATTTAGATATAGAAAATAAGTCACTTTGTAACTACAATTGCAAGCTATTAGGGTTTGAATAACACTATTAGTTATGGATTCCATCTTTGCAACTTATAAAGTGTGCAAAAAAGAAATGAAAAAGTTGCAAAACTCACAAGATCATTGTAATACATTTTCATTAGAATTTCTATTTTAAATTTGCATATTTTACATCTCAATTTGTTATTTGTTGTGACTACAATTTTATTCTATTGCAAAAAAAATGTATTTTTTAAAACTATTTTAAACAATTTTTTAATGATTTAATTATCACTTAAATTGTTGGCAAATTTATGTTTCTTATAATTTCAATTTAAACGAGTTTTAATTAATTTTTTTAAAATAGAGAGTTCATGCAAAAGTAAAAAAATAATAAAATTGTTTTCAATAAATTTGAATTCTAGTTTACTTAAAACTAAAAAGTTGACTTATGAATTATGAAGAAACTTAAGTAATTGTACTATTCATAATTTGATCATATAGGTATTATATATTCTAAATGGTGTTAAATTTAAACACTTTCCTCTTCTTTTATTTTATTTTATTTTTATTTTTAGAATTATATCTCTTAGAAAAAAAAATAGGAGATAAGATTGATGATAATAACCAATGTTGATGAAAACAATATATATTTCGACATATTATTCTATAAGGTGGGATATCCTTTTAGTTTTCTAAAATAGAAAGAGAAATTAGACTTTGAACTTTGATAAATTCTGAAATGCTGCTCAATATAATTAGTATTTCCATTTATTATAAAAAAATTGTCTTAATATATAATTTCTCAATAATTTTAAAATTTAATCTAATCAATTAAATGTAACTGATAGCTTGATTTTCTAAATTTAA